>NC_083580.1:35602620-35617620 GCF_027579695.1 Neoarius graeffei
CTTCCACTCACTCGCTTTGCTGGCTGGAGGCCACTTGACCTGTTTTTGGTGTTGTTGGATGTCTGGCGCTTGGGCTTCCCGAGCATGGAGGTTCTGGGTGCTGTGGGGTGACTCCTGGCCTGTGTGTGTGTGTATACACACACACACACACACACACACACGCACATATATATATATATATATACACACACCCATGCAGTGGTGCTTGAAAGTTTGTGAATCCTTTAGAATTTTCTATATTTCTGCATAAATATGACCTAAAACATCATCAGATTTTCACACAAGTCCTAAAAGTAAATAAAGAGAACCCGGTTAAACAAATGAAACAAAAATATTATACTTGGTCATTTATTTATTGAGGAAAATGATCCAATATTACATACCTATGAGTGGCAAAAGTATGTGAACCTTTGCTTTCAGTATCTGGTGTGACCCCCTTGTACAGCAATAACTGCAACTAAACATTTCTGGTAACTGTCGATCAGTCCTGCACGCCGGCTTGAAGGAATCTTAGCCCGTTCCTCCGTACAGAACAACTTCAACTCTGGGATGTTGGTGGGTTTCCTCACATGAACTGCTCGCTTCAGGTCCTTCCACAACATTTCGATTGGATTAAGGTCAGGACTTTGACTTGGCCATTCCAAAACATGAACTTTATTCTTCTTTAACCATTCTTTGGTAGAATGACTTGTGTGCTTAGGGTCGTTGTCTTGCTGCATGACCCACTGTAGGTATCATGCCGCCATCTTGTGTCAGAACTACAACTCCCAGGCAACTTCCGCGTTGACTACGTCACGCCTGGGCGGGATCATGGACATCACATTCCTCAGGAATTCAACAAAAGACTTGGAAATCCGCCATCTCGTGCTCTTTCGCGTCGGACTCCAACCGAGACTGACCAGAAGATGGGTACTCACCATCAGACGTCTGAACCGCACGTTTCCTCCTTTATCTAACTCTGATCAAGTTAGATTTCAGAAACACGCGATTATCAACTCAAGCGAGTTATTAAACCGGTTTGCAAGTATTACTTGTCTTTTAACGCGTACGCGGCTGCGAGCAAAGGCAGTTTTCTAAAGAGCTCTTCTCTTTTCTTTCTTTTAAATCCGTGCACAGTGTTGAACAAAGACTTTGTCTTATCAAATACGAAGATCACCAAAGAAAGCTTCAGAACTCTTCTCCTCTCTCACCGAAGCGCAACCTTCCACCTCGAATTCCTTCAGACAAAGGCGAGACTTTTTGCAGTAAGAAAAGGCACTGGGCGAAAGATTAGTCTTAGTAATTAATTCACTAAGTGTGAAGTTAGATTCAGGAATAAGTGTACACTGTGTATTATTGTTGATTCTCTATTATTTGGTACTATTGATTTTAATTTGGTTAATCAATAAGTTCTGGCATATTATCTCTCTCCTAACATTCTAATTTCATTTAACTCACTCATATTGTGACCTCATTAAGATTTCAGAATGTTTTGCCTCCAGAAAGGGCCTTTGCATGCTTAGGAAGAGCCCCTCCTCTTTCCCCTTTGTTCCAAGAGGTCCTGTATCTCATCTTTGAATTAAATATCACAAGTCCTAAGTTTAATTCAACCTTGATAGCAATTCTCCTGTTTACATTTAAAGCCATATAAACTACAGATGACTGTTTGAATGTATTTTAACCATTAATTTCTGGTTTTTGACACACAGTTTACTAGGCCTGAAGAAAGCACATGGTGTAGCTAGCCTTTTCTTTGTCTAGTTAGCATACCTAGCTAATCACTTGGCTACACACACACACACGTGCTCACTAAACTTTGAGGATTCCCCTCCTCCAAGATTGCAGATAAGACACCCTGGTCCGTCCTGGCACGGACACACACACACACACACACACACACACACACACACACACACACACACATACCAAGATTGCAGATAACAAAATTCCTGTTACCCACATAGCTCACAAGTTAAAACTGCTTACACACACACACACACACACACACACACACACACACACACTCTGTTTACAGAAGAGTTCAATTCTGCTGCTATTAGATTGTTCAATTTTTCCTTTTCTTTTTATTAAAAATTGTATTATCTTTTTATAATAAACTCCATTATTATTGAAATTGTGTATGGTGTCCACCTGCTGTTCCAATATTCTGAAGTTGCCCACATCGAAAAAGAACTCCTAAGGTGTATGAATAATTAGATGCAGTTTGGTAAGTGATAAATTTGAATTATCAAATTTTAAACGATTCTTCAATTGATTCTTTAAATGATTCACTTGATTCACTAAATGATTCATTGAACGATTCACTAAATGATTCCCTGAATTGATTCACTGACTCGATTCATTAAATGATTCACTTCACACGATTCAAATGAGACTGATTCTATGGTATGATTCAATTCAAATGAGTCAAATTAAACGATTCAATAGGATTTATTCATTTTAACTATTAACCTTCAAATTTAATGAGACTGATTTCATGTAATTATTAAAGAGTGATCACTTACCCAATCTTAAATACACAAAATCATTAATTACACCTACACCCACCTTCTCTTGAGATTCAGTTCATGGACAGATGTCCTGACATTTTCCTTTAGAATTCGCTGGTATAATAAAGAATTCATTGTTCCATCAACGATGGCAAGCTGTCCTGGCCCAGATGCAGTAAAACAGGCCTAAACCGTGATCCACCACCATGTTTCACAGATGGGATAAGGTTCTTATGCTGGAATGCAGTGTTTTCCTTTCTCCAAACATAACACTTCTCATTTAAACCAAAAAGTTCTATTTTGGTCTCATCCGTCCGCAAAACATTTTTCCAATAGCCTTCTGGCTTGTCCACGTGATCTTTAGCAAACTGCAGACGAGCAGCAATGTTCTTTTTGGAGAGCAGTGGCTTTCTCCTTGCAA
The DNA here is from genome assembly GCF_027579695.1 of Neoarius graeffei. Taxonomy (NCBI): domain Eukaryota; kingdom Metazoa; phylum Chordata; class Actinopteri; order Siluriformes; family Ariidae; genus Neoarius; species Neoarius graeffei. The sequence continues at coordinate 35,605,531 of NC_083580.1, forward strand.
CCCTGCCATGCACACCATTGTTGTTCAGTGTTCTCCTGATGGTGGACTCATGAACATGAACATTAGCCAATGTGAGAGAGGCCTTCAGTTGCTTAGAAGTTACCCTGGGGTCTTTTGTGACCTTGCCGACTATTACACACCTTGCTCTTGGAGTGATCTTTGTTGGTCGACCACTCCTGGGGTGGGTAACAATGGTCTTGAATTTCCTCCATTTGTACATAATCTGTCTGACTGTGGATTGGTGGAGTCCAAATTCTTTAGAGATGGTTTTGTAACCTTTTCCAGCCTGATGAGCATCAACAACACTTTTTCTGAGGTCCTCAGAAATCTCCTTTGTTCGTGCCACGATATACTTCCACAAACGTGTGTTGTGAAGATCAGACTTTGATAGATCCCTGTTCTTTAAATAAAACAGGGTGCCCACTCACACCTGATTGTCATCCCATTGATTGAAAACACCTGACTCGAATTTAATCTTCAAATTAACTGCTAATCCTAGAGGTTCACATACTTTTGCCACTCACAGATATGTAATACTGGATCATTTTCCTCAATAAATAAATGACCAAGTAAAATATTTTTGTCTCGTTTGTTTAACTGGGTTGTCTTTATCTACTTTAAGGACTTGTGTGAAAATCTGATGTTGTTTTAGGTCATATTTATGCAGAAATATAGAAAATTCTAAAGGGTTCACAAACTTTCAAGCACCACTGTGTATGTATGTGTGTGTGTGTGTGTGTGTGTGTGTGTGTATATATATATATATATATAATATATGTATGTATGTGTATATATATATATATATATATATATATATATATATATATATATACACATATACTTTTTTTTTTTAAATTTCCACATTCACTGGATATGAGCAATCGTGTGCTCTTATTGGCTACTCTGCTACTATGATATACCATCAGTAAAGAAAAACAAAATGGTGGAGCACATAAAGTCAGATATATCACTTTATCAATTATTTAAAAGAAACAGAAATAGCTAAAAGAATACTTTCTGCCCCACCCGCCAAAAAAATCTTCTGTTCCACACTCCAGCCCAGTCCGTGTCCAAAATATACTTTCAATGCAATTGATTTCACAACAGTTAATAAAATAAGCCCCCAAAACCAGATTGTTAGACTGAATCACTTCATTTATTCAAGTTGAATGTATGAATAGTCGTTGAAGACAGTCAATAATGGTGGGGGGTAGGAGTCATTTAGTTCATGTTTTATGGATAAATTGGATCTAAAATATAGATCAAGCATTGCTGTTGTTGGTGAAAGTTTGTCATAATTTGCATTATTGTTCAGAACTGATCCAATAAAGATTTTTTTTTTGTGGAAAGTAGCAAAAGATTTATCTTGGGGATGCGAAATGTACCCCGAATTCTAGAATGACCCATTTTTATATATATATATATATATATATATATATATATATATATATATATATATACACACACACAAGGATACTTCAGAAAGTTCTCAGCCTCACCTGGAAACAAGGGGTGAGTTTTGTGCCAAAACTGAACTAGTCAAAACTTTATATCATTGTCCACAAACACTTAAATGAAGGAAGCAATAAAAAAAAATATTTTCAGAGTGTTGAAGTTATCCATGCTGTTGAGGAGTATCTGGAGGCTCATGATATGACCACCTTTGGAGAAGGGATTGTGAAGCTTGACTGTTGATGGACCAAGTGCATTGAAATTAAAGGAGACTGTGTCGGAAAATAATGCAAGAACAAACGCTCTCAATTTTTTTTTTGGGGGGTGAGGCTAAAATCTTTTTGAAGTACCCTCGTATTTTTTACACACATCCATATATATATATATATATATATATATATATATATATATATATAAGGGCAGCACAGTGGTGTAGTGGTTAGCATGGTCACCTCACAGCAAGAAGATTCTGGGTTTGAGCCCAGTGGCTGGCTGATTGGGGCCTTTCTGTGTGGAGTTTGCATGTTCTCCCCATGTCTGTGTGGGTTTCCTCCGGGTGCTCTGGTTTCCCCCTCAGTCCAAAGATATGCAGGTTAGGCTTATTGGTGGCTCTAAATTGACCGTAGGTGTGAATGGTTGTTTATCTCTGTGTCAGCCCTGCAATGACCTGGCGACTTGTACACGGTGTACCCCACCTCTCACCCATAGTCAGCTGGGATAGGCTCTAGCTTGCCCATGACCCTGCACAGGATAACCGTTTATGGATAATGGAGGTGTGTGTGTATAAAATGTGTATATATGTATGTATTAGTCTTCAACCCCCCTGACCCTTTCAACGGTTTGCTGGTTGTCCTCCTTTGGACCACTTTTGGTTGGTATTAACCATTGCATACGGGGAACACCCCACCAGATGTGACATTTTGGAGATGCTCAGATCCAGTCATCTATTCATCACAATCTGGCTCTTGTCAGAGTCACTCAGTTCCTTATGCTTGCCCATTTTTCCCACTTCCAACACATCTTCAGGAATTGACTGTTGCCTTGCTGTCTAATATGTCAACCCCCATGACGCGTACCATGATAACAATCAATGAAATTCACTTTACCTGTCAGTGATAAAGGTGGCTCCTTTGAAGAATATGAAATATAATTTTTTAAAAACTTTTTCCCATATGTTTTCAGTTGATGTTCCATATGTTATTTCATAGTTTTGATATCTTCAGTACTCTTCTGCAATGTAGAAAATAGCCAAAATACAGAAAAAGCTATGAATGCGTACTGTATCAGGCAAAGTAAGGAGGGTCCCCAAAGCAAATCTTACCTCGGGCCCCCTGTTGTCTAGAGCTGGCCCTGCCTCTACTAATAATAAATACATTTTGCCGATGCAAATATATTAGAAATGATTCATCCCAGTTTCATCCCAAATTGTACCCCATGCACACTATTTTGATCGTGGCAATCACATTGTGAACTTTTAAATTGGTGCACCGATGCAAATCTGTGAACCTTACAAGCCCTAATCTGTATTAGTGACTGATGGGTTTTGATCTGTCTGTGCTGATGGAGGTTGAATTGACAAAGTATGATCTAATGTGGACCTCTGCTACCCAGGAGATTCTAACTCACGGATTCGGGAGCAACAGTCACTGATGCAGACACAGCATTTCAGAGATGTTTCTCAGTTTATTGTAAGACAAACATGAGTCAAGTCAAGTTTATTTGTATAGCACTTTTAACAATAAACATTGTCGCAAAGCAGCTTTAGAGAATTTGAACGACTTAAAACATGCCTGCTTCAATGAGAAATCCCCGAAGCGGTTCCCTAGAGAGGGAGGAGGGCTCTCCCCACTGTCTGTGAAGATTCTCAGTCATCCAGGTCATAGTAACTGTGGGTGGTAAAAGAGAGCAACTGGACTTGCTTGAAGATTCTAGAAGACGTGTCACCTCTCATCCGAAAGGCTTCTTCAGTTCTGTCTGACTAGTAGGGAGTATCAGGTATTTATCCTTTCATGGATGAAAAGCTCATCTAAGGTGTCGTTGAGTCATCCTGTTGGTGTGGGTCACTGGGGGCTGAATGTGAATGGCCAGAGAGGATCATTGGTATGAGCGAGGAGTTAAAGAAGCCATTTTTGTCAACCTGGAACGGCCATCACTGAACAGAGGTGGGGGTCTTAGGCTACATCCACACGACAACAGCAACGAGATGTTATTTAAAAATATATCGCGTCCAAATGGGCAACGATCAGTAAAATATCAGGTCCATATGGCAACGCAACGCTTGCTGAAAACGATGCAATACACATGCCACACCTCTAGGGGCGCTGTAAGACGGTCCCTTCGGAGACACCAGAACAATAGAAGTAGTAAGGACGCATGCGCATAAACTATAATGCGCGAGACTTCATATTAGCCACAAAGTCAGGAAAATCTGTTCGTAAAATTACATTATAATGACCAAATACAATGCAAAGTATTTTTCCAGTCTCACCCGTGAAAGGTAATCCCATGTGATCTCGTTTGGATGGCAAACCTGTTGGTACAGTTAAACGCAGCTAATCTTTATTCTCCGCTTTGACCTATCCAATATGGCGGCGAGGATGACGTATGATTCTACGCGGAAGGCCGCGTCTTTAATGGTCCAGAATAAATTGAATGCTACACGTTGATGGATTAATTTGTTGTTTCTCACCTGTGAAAGGTAATCCCATGTTATCTTGTTTGGACGGTAAACCTGTTGGTACAGTTAAACGCAGCACATGAATCTTTATTCTCCGCTTTGACCTATCCAATATGGCCGCGAGGATGACGTATGATTCTATGCGGAAGGCGGTGATTTTAATGGTCCGGAATAAATTGAATGCTACACGTTGATGGATTAATTTGCTCTTCTACGCCCTTTTTGAGGAATATATTGTTGGACTTAAACCAAAATCTGAAGAGGTGAGATCACTCCTTTTTTTCCCTATTTTTGCTGGTGGGATTGACTCTGCCCTAAGGGCAGAGTCTCTCTCTCTCTCTCTCTCTCTCTCTCTCTCTCTCTCACTTTGCACCATTACACAATAAATATTCACAGTGAAAATATTTTGTAAGTGCGTTTCATGAACCAAGTTATAGGATTTGTTGACAACTCGCATCGAGTTCGTTACACTTCTACCCGGCGTGAAGCACTCACAGTCATGTGGTTGTGACGTCATCGTAAACAAATCCGTTCTACTCATCCAGACGACTTCACAACGGCAACGTTGCCAGATCTTTCCACTCTGGAACCCATTCTCAAAAAGATTGCGTTTTGGGCACCCAAAACGCCGGTGCCGTGTGGACCCCAGGCCTAAACGATAAGCAATTGTATCGGAGTCACCTGAATCCATTGCCGTGTGGCCTTAGACATCATTTATCAGCCACCTACAATGCAGTCCTTGGCACACTTCCCAGACAACTGAATGCACACCAAAACCCAGCTGTTTTCAGTGGCTCACAGGAGGACAGAGAGAATCAGCATTCCATTGATCACCTTAACGGGCAATCCATTGATCACCCTAACGACTCTCGAGGCCATTCACATTCAGCCCCCAGTGACCCACACCAACAGGATGACTCAACGACACCTTAGATGAGCTTTTCATCCATGAGAGGATAAATACCTGATACTCCCTACCAGTCAGACAGAACTGAAGAAGCCTTTCGGATGAGAGGTGAAACGTCTTCAAGAATCTTCAAGCAAGTCCAGTTGCTCTCTTTTACCACCCACAGCTCTCCCCACTCTGTCTCATCATGATGTGGAGCTGAAGTGGATGGCCCTGGGACGACCTCCCCAGTCAACGTTGCAGTGGAATTCCTCCGTGACGTGTTACTGCAGGACCCACCCACCCACTACTATCTGTTTTATTAACATTTTAAACCCCGGCCAAACGGTTCCCAAGATCAGCGGATGGGTGAGGCTTGGACTAACCACCACCTCTACACCATGCTTTTCTCCCCGGAAATGAATAGTGATGGGCATTAGCAGATATTCGTATACATCACCATGCACACACTTCACCTTCACTAAATGTGCATTCCCCAGTGCCCTGCACTAAATCAGGCTTTGATGTACAGTGGTGCTTAAAAGTTTGTGAACCCTTTAGAATTTTCTATATTTCTGCATAAATATGACCTAAAACATCAGATTTTCACACAAGTCCTTAAAGTAGATAAAGAGAACCCAGTTAAACAAATGAGACAAAAATATTATACTTGGTCATTTATTTATTGAGGAAAATTATCCAATATTACATATCAGTGAGTGGCAAAAGTATGTGAACCTCTAGGATTAGCAGTTATTTTGAAGGTGAAATTAGTCAGGTGTTTTCAGTCAATGGGATGACAATCAGGTGTGAGTGGGCACCCTGTTTTATTTAAAGAACTGGGATCTATCAAAGTGTGATCTTCACAACATGTTTGTGGAAGTGTGTCATGGCACGAACAAAGGAGATTTCTGAGGACTTCAGAAAAAGCGTTGTTGATGCTCATCAGGCTGGAAAAGGTTACAAAACCATCTCTAAAGTGTTTGGACTCCACCAATCCACAGTTAGACAGATTGTGTACAAATGGAGGAAATTCAAGACCATTGTTACCCTCCCCAGGAATGGTTGACCAACAAAGATCACTCCAAGAGCAAGGCGTGTAATAGTTGGCAAGGCCACAAAGGACCCCAGGGTAACTTCTAAGCAATTGAAGGCCTTTCTCTCTTTGGCTAATGTTAATGTTCATGAGTCCACTATCAGGAGAACACTGAACAGCAATGGTGTGCATGGCAGGGTTCCAAGGAGAAAGCTACTGCTCTCCAAAAAGAACATTGCTGCTCGTCTGTATTTTGCTAAAGCTCATGTGAACAAGCCAGAAGGCTATTAAAAAAATGTTTTGTGGACGGGTGAGACCAAAATAGAACTTTTTGGTTTAAATGAGAAGCGTTATGTTTGGAGAAAGGAAAACACTGCATTCCAGCACAAGAACCTTATCCCATCTGTGAAACATGGTGGTGATTGTATCATGGTTTGGGCCTGTTTTGCTGCATCTGGGCCAGGACAGCTTGCCATCATTGATGCAACAATGAATTCTGAATTATACCAACGAATTCTAAAGGAAAATGTCAGGACATCTGTCCATGAACTGAATCTCAAGAGAAGGTGGGTCATGCAGCAAGACAACGACCCTAAGTACACAAGTTGTTCTACCAAAGAATGGTTAAAGAAGAATAAAGTTAATGTTTTGGAATGGCCAAGTCAAAGTCCTGACCTTAATCCAATTGAAATGTTGTGGAAGGACCTGAAGCGAGCAGTCCATGTGGGGAAACCCACCAACATCCCAGAGTTGAAGCTGTTCTGTACAGAGGAATGGGCTAAAATTCCTCCAAGCCAGTGTGCAGGACTGATCAGCAGTTACTAGAAACAGTCATTTAGTTGCAGTTATTGCTGCACAAGGGGGTCACACCAGATACTGAAAGCAAAGGTTCACATACTTTTGCCACTCACAGATATGTAATATTGGATCATTTTCCTCAGTGCATAAATGACCAAGTATAATATTTTTGTCTCAATTTTTTTTACCTAGGTTCTCTTTAGGACTTGTGTGAAAATCTGATGATGTTTTAGGTCATATTTATGCAGAAATATAGAAAATTCTAAAGGGTTCACAAACTTTCAAGCACGACTGCATAGAGGTCTGCTAACAACCCAAATCCACCAATGCCTGATGTGTACCCCCTTGAATACTCACAGGTTTGCGGTACATTCCAGCTCGATCAGCGGCAGCTTCTGGTGTGTTGGGGATCCAGACCACTGCCCCCACTTCAATCACCTGGCACTGGTCCTGGAAGTGCCCAGGCTCCCTGCAGCACCAGAACACTGGCCCAGGCCTCACCTCTGCACTGCTGGGGCGAGGAGCACTCACCTGCAGGGAAGACACAAACATAAGGGGAACCACTGGCTCAGGGAGCTGGCTGCAGGGGAATTGGCCCCCGCTTCCATGGTGCAGGGAGGGGACAGGAGGAAGGGGAGGAAAAAGAGGAGGGGGGCACAGAGCTAGAGAGAAGACGACAACGCTGGATGTCCACCTGCCACTGGAAGTGCTGCCAGATGGTCCTATGCCAGCTCAGTGGCCCGATCAAGCGAGGCCTGGTAGTGGCACTGGACCCATTCCGCTGTCCCCCTCAGCAACCAAGTGATGAATTGCTCCAGCGCCACCATGTTGATGACTCCATCAATGTCACGGTCCTCTGCTCTCAACCACCGCCAGCAGGCATCCCACAGCTGCTGGCCGTAGGCGAAGGGCTAGCTGACTTCCTCCAGCGTCAGTGCATGGAAGCGCTGCCAATGTTGTTCTGAGGAGTGGCCAACTCACTGGAGGATTGCGCACTTCAGGTCCCCATACACCAGCCGGTTCTCTGTGGGCATTTGCTGAGCTGCGCTTCACCAATCAAGAGCGGTAACCAACGGGCCACTCACTGCTCATCCAGCCAGCCCCATGCCTCTGTGGATCACTCGAACAGCTCTCGAATGTCTCTGGGTGGCTGTGCGGCCCAATTTTTTGTGAGGGTGACATGTGGGAGTCCCTCGGACTCCAGGGCTGGTGTACCTGCAGGAGTGATGAGACGCAGGACCACCTGGCGGTCTTCTTGTTCAGCCTGCAGCAGAGCCTCAAAGCGCCGCTCCTACTCCATCCTCATCACAGCAAGCGCCTGGTGGTGGTTCTTTCGGGTGGTATTGAGGACATGAACCAGCTCTCTGAAAGGAGAGGACTCCATGGCGATGGTTCTTTCTCAGCGTCCCGGCTTTCGGCACTAGTGTAACGTCTCCCCGATTACAGTGGATGCTGAATCGCAGACAGGCAGGATCAGGTTCACTTTTTGTGTTTTATTTACAACCACAGCTCAAAAGAAAACATGCTTTTCAGCAGTCTTACTCTCATTTGTGTGGAGTAATGCACCAGCATGATTTCAGCCCGGGAAAGATGATGACTTTTTGCTCCTCTCCCCTTTTTATCTGCTCTTTCTCACCCCCCCCCCCACACACACCACATTAATTCACAACAGGTGCTTCCACTCTGCCACTTATCTTCCCCAGCTTTGCTCTCCATTCACAAACCAGTCCTTCACCATGGCCCCACTGCAACAGCCATATAACCCTTCCCAGAATGATGAGCAGCAATAATTGCTTCTCTGAGTTCATGGCTGTGTTCTTTCTTCTTGACATGGCACAGACACACACCTGTGTGCTCCAGAACACCAAATTGCCAAAAGTTCTGCTTTTATAGAGGTAGTCAGTCCTAGTGCCTATATAACACTGTGTGCTGAGATGTTGTATCAAGGCACCACTTCTGGGTATTGTTTTGCATAGTCTACTGAAACTAACACAAAGCGATGACCTCATGCCGACACATGGTACTTTTCCTGATTGATCAGGGGAGACCTGAGGCACATCGGCTGCTCTGCCAGCAGCCACCTTCGGCAGGCATCTCAAAGCCATTGGAAAAAAAGCCAAATGAACGGCCAAGCTCACTGAACATCAGCAAGTGGAAGCACTGATGGTGCTTTTTGGGGGTGTGGCTGACCTGTTGTATAATAGCCCACTTCAGGTTTGCATACTCCAGCAGGTTGGCGATTGGGAGCTGTTGGGCTGCAAACTGGGTTTCCCCCGCCAGCAGCAGCAACAAGCAGACCGCCCACTGTGAAGTGCCACAGAACTGCACCAAGCACACAGTTCTGCAGCACACTCAAAGTGCTCCTATGTAATTTTGGGGGGTTTCCTGCAGACAAATCTTTGCAAGAATGACATGGTCTGGCCGCAACGGTGGTTGGGGCTGTGGCTGGAGTAGCCATTTGCTAGACCAGGCTCAAGAGCACCTGCCTATCATTTGTCTGGGGCTGGAGAAGAGCCTGGAACTGCTGCTCCTGCTACAGGTGCAGCTCAATGAGGGCTTAGTGTTGGCTTTGGTGGATGCCAGCGAAGGTCTGGATGATTTCAGTGATGAGCAATGACTCTATGATGGAGCTTCTTCCTCAAATTCTGGGTTTCAGCACCAGTGTAATGTGTTAGTATGTGAGGGGAAATGAGGAAACGGGAGGCAGGCTTGAGTCAACTCAAAAAGGTGCAGTTTACTTCTACACACTTTTGCTTTATAGTGATTTTATTGCATACAGCACACAAACATGCATAGACAGCTCTGTGCTGTTTAGCTTTCTCACTTTCTGGTTACAGACTTCTCTTGAAAGCACAAACAAAACACACATAAATAAACTGCCTGTAATAAGACACAGTTGAGAATGATCATATGTTACCTGCTGGTACAACTTGCCTCCACTCCATTCACAGCTGACAATCGAGTCAGTTTCTGCTACAGTGTGGATAAACAATGCAGTGCAAGTAGAGTAGATATAGAACGTGAAATGCTATACCAAGTGCTTTGAACTCCTTAGTTGTACGTCAGTCATGTTTTGACTTCTATTTTTTTGGTTTGTTGTGAAAATGGGAGCAAATGCCAGTGCAGTTATGTGGACTATTGACGTTGTCACATTCACACGAGTCAGCTGTGAACTCTATTTCTGAAGAGCATCCATGGAATACAATCACGGCTGATATGAACTCCGATTCCCAATGCTCATTGCGAGCACTGATGTGCTCCAATTCCCGAGCCTTCTGATTGCACACACCTGTCACTCATTATTCACACACCGCAGACTATATCAGGACTCTACGCTCCCACTAGTTGCAAAACAATTGCTCCATACGTTCATGTCCAGAGGTGGACAGTAACGAAGTACATTTACTTGAGTACTGTACTTAAGTACACTGAGTAGCTGTACTTTACTTGAGTATTAATTTGTTTGGCAACTTATAACTTCAATACATTTGAAAGACAAATATCGTACTTTTTACTCCACTACATTTCTATCAAGGCCCTCGTTATTCGTTACTATGAAGTGGCTTTGAAAGTGGATGTTTTCCCCCCCAGGTAACACTGAGACAGCTTATCAGTAATCATTATGGTCATGTCACATCTACAGACTATAAAATCAAGATCAATGATTTCTCCGCAGCATTATTTAACACAATCAGTTGACGGCAGAATGGAAGGAGGCGGTACTTTTGGGGAATGCACACACCCACGGTTCTATAGCTAGAACCCATGATTCAGTTTTCTGAAAGGAATAAAGAGTTGTTTCATTTTAAATGTTTGCTTTGTTTGCCTAAAACGGAGCACATCACAGCCTACAAAAACTTGCCGTCCAACCTGCGGAAGCATATTGAGGTATGTAAACATTTTATTCCAAGAGAAAGCTTGCAATTAAGTTTTATGTGCTTTTAGAGCTAGTGATAATGTTCCAATAGCTATGCAGTCTGGTTAGTCAAATGACTTTTTCTATGGATATTCCCGCCAAGTTGCCATAGCCTTGTCCACGGCTAATGATAACGCATAGCTAGTTAATTTGGACACTGTTAGTTAGCATGTAAAAATGGAGTTATGCTAACATGAATAACAAACTTATCTGAAGTACTTTCAGAAATGTTTTAGCATAATCTTGCCAAATAAACAAAATGTAGAAGTCTTTCTTTTCTAGTATAACATTAGCTACCCAGTATGATTTCGAGTTTGAAAAGATTTTGCTAGCATGTCAGGTGGAGCTTCACTGACTAGCTAGCTTAACATTAAACCACCATGATCCCACAGGCAGATTCATATGTGCATGAATACATACACTTGCACACATGTGAGATGTACTAATCAGTCTCAACAAATTGCTGGAATTTTTTGTTTTGATGTCAGATGATGGTCTTGCACTTTTTTTTTTTGTCTTGCTTAAAGCAGTGTTGTTGGGCAGTTATTAAGCTAGAGGTGTGGGCCTGGGTTTTAAGCAGGTTGGATTGTCCTTTTTATTTTCTGAGCAAGTTGCATTTACAGCTTGGTACCACTGTCTTCCTGATTAACATACATATACATGTGTGCACACACTGCCACAGCTGGGTCAGAACATTACCATGCTGCTTTGTGGGGGTGGGGAGGAGTGTTACAATTAAAAAAAAAAAAAAAAAAATGAAAATAACAATGGCTCTTGTTCAGTTGTGTTTCATTTTGTAACATTCTACCAGATATTTATTTCTACAGGTTCTACAAGTTAGTAAATCCAGTCAGTTGCTTTAGAGGCATTAGGTTTTGTAAGCATTGTGGCAATAATAAGTGTTGACAGAAAATTTACTTTTAATACTTAAGTATTTTTAAAAGCAAGTACTTCAGTACTTTAATGTAAGTAAAAATTTGACTATACAACTTTCACTTGTATTGGAGTAACATTTGACCTGTACTTTGTACAATCTGTACTTGGACTTAAGTAATGAAGTTGGGTACTTTGTCCACCTCTGTTCATGTCTGACCAAAGCCAAGTTTTGTTTATTGTGCCCATTCTGTCTACATAGTTACTGACCTTTGTTCTGTGTACCCAGGTCCCAACTACTGTATTGTCTGTGAAATTCTTTTGGCTGATTGCTTGACTCTGTGTCTGTTTAACCACCCTGAACTGTGTCTGTTGATCTGGATTTGTTTGCCTGTTTTTGTTTACCCAGTAAAGCAACAAGACCGGATTCTGCATCCTAGTCTGCCTCCTTG
>NC_083580.1:35622620-35645120 GCF_027579695.1 Neoarius graeffei
AGGGTTGATGTGGTCATATTTTCTAGTTCTAGTAAGGACTCTTGCTGCTGCATTTTGAACTAACTGGAGCTTGTTTATGCACTTACTGGAACATCCAGACAAGTACAGTGGTGCTTGAAAGTTTGTGAACCCTTTAGAATTTTCTATATTTCTGCATAAATATGACCTAAAACATCATCAGATTTTCACACAAGTCCTAAAAGTAGATAAAGAGAACCCAGTTAAACAAATGAGACAAAAATATTATACTTGGTCATTTATTTATTGAGGAAAATGATCCAATATTACATATCTGTGAGTGGCAAAAGTATGTGAACCTCTAGGATTAGCAGTTAATTTGAAGGTGAAATTAGAGTCAGGTGTTTTCAGTCAATGGGATGACAATCAGGTGTGAGTGGGCACCCTGTTTTATTTATAGAACAGGGATCTATCAAAGTCTGATCTTCAAAACACATGTTTGTGGAAGTGTATCATGGCACGAACAAAGGAGATTTCTGAGGACCTCAGAAAAAGTGTTGTTGATGCTCATCAGGATGGAAAAGGTTACAAAACCATCTCTAAAGAGTTTGGACTCCACCAATCCACAGTCAGACAGATTGTGTACCAATGGAGGAAATTCAAGACCATTGTTACCCTCCCCAGAAGTGGTCAACCAACAAAGATCACTCCAAGAGCAAGGCGTGTAATAGTCCGTGAGGTCACAAAGGACCCCAGGGTAACTTCTAAGCAACTGAAGACCTCTCTCACATTGGTTAATGTTAATATTCATGAGTCCACCATCAGGAGAACACTGAACAACAATGGTGTGCATGGCAGGGTTGCAAGGAGAAAGCCACTGCTCTCCAAAAAGAACATTGCTGCTCATCTGCAGTTTGCTGAAGATCATGTGGACAAGCCAGAAGGCTATTGGAAAAATGTTTTGTGGATGGATGAGACAAATAGAAATTTTTGGTTTAAATGAGAAGTGTTATTTTTGGAGAAAGGAAAACACTGCATTCCAGCATAAGAACCTTATCCCATCTGTGAAACATGGTGGTGGTAGTATCATGGTTTGGGCCTGTTTTGCTGCATCTGGGCCAGGACGGCTTGCCATCATTGATGGAACAATAAATTCTGAATTATAACAGTGAATTCTAAAGGAAAATGTCAGGACATCTGTCCATGAACTGAATCTCAAGAGAAGGTGGGTCATGCAGCAAGACAATGACCCTAAGCACACAAGTCGTTCTACCAAAGAATGGTTAAAGAAGAATAAAGTTAATGTTTTGGAATGGCCAAGTCAAAGTCCTGACCTTAATCCAATCGAAATGTTGTGGAAGGACCTGAAGCGAGCAGTTCATGTGAGGAAACCCACCAACATCCCAGAGTTGAAGCTGTTCTGTACAGAGGAACGGGCTAAAATTCCTCCAAGCCGGTGTGCAGGACTGATCAACAGTTACCGGAAACGTTTAGTTGCAGTTGTTGCTGCACAAGGGGGTCACACCAGATACCGAAAGCAAAGGTTCACATACTTTTGCCACTCACAGATATGTAATATTGGATCATTTTCCTCAATAAATAAATGACCAAGTATAATATTTTTTGTCTCATTTGTTTAACTGGGTTCTCTTTATCTACTTTTAGGACTTGTGTGAAAATCTGATGATGTTTTAGGCCATATTTATGCAGAAATATAGAGAATTCTAAAGGGTTCACAAACTTTCAAGCACCACTGTAAGGCCTTACAATAATCCAACCTGGAGATAATGAAAGCATGAACTAGTTTTTCCGTGTCACGTAGGGACATTAAATTTCTTATCTTAGCAATATTTCTGAGATGAAAGAAAGCTATCCGGATAATGTTATCAATGTGAGTTTCAAATGAAAGACTGGGGTCAATAATCACTCCGAGGTCTTTTACTGCTGCACGTGAAGAAACAGAGGCTCAGTTGGATAAGGCGCCATACCATAAATCCAGGGACCCGGGTTTGATTCCGACCCGAGGTCATTTCCTGATCCCTCCCCATCTCTCTCTCCCGCTCATTTCCTCTCTCTACACTGTCCTATCCAATAAAGGTGAAAAAAAAGCCCAAAAAAAATCTTTTAAAAAAAACCATTCTAATTGCTGATCTGATAGTTATATTGTTAACTACAGGGTCACTTAAATTGTCTGACCTTAAATTAGTAGTTTGAATTTTTTGTTGGATATTCTCAATTTTGTCATTAAAAAAATTCATGAAGTCGTTGCTACTACATACTACAGGTGCACATGTGTTTTATAGTGGACTTATTCCTGGTTAATTTTGCTACAGTATTAAATAGGAATCTAGGATTATTTTTGTTATCTTCTATTAGGGAGGAGAGATACAGTGGGGCAAAAAACTATTTAGTCAGTCACCAATTGTGCAAGTTCTCCCACTTAAAAAGATGAGAGAGGCCTGTAATTTTCATCATAGGTATACCTCAACTATGAGAGACACAATGAGAAAAAAAAATCCAGAAAATCACATTGTCTGATTTTTAAAGAATTTATTTGCAAATTATGGTGGAAAATAAGTATTTGGTCAATAACAAAAGTTCATCTCAATACTTTGTTATATACCCTTTGTTGGCAATGACAGAGGTCAAACATTTTCTGTAAGTCTTTACAAGGTTTTCACACACTGTTGCTGGTATTTTGGCCCATTCCTCCATGCAGATCTCCTCTAGAGCAGTGATGTTTTGGGGCTGTCGCTGGGCAACACGGACTTTCAACTCCCTCCAAAGATTTTCTATGGGGTTGAGATCTGGAGACTGGCTAGGCCACTCCAGGACCTTGAAATGCTTCTTACGAAGCCACTCCTTCGTTGCCCAGGTGGTGTGTTTGGGATCATTGTCATGCTGAAAGACCCAGCCACGTTTCATCTTCAATGCCCTTGCTGATGGAAGGAGGTTTTCACTCAAAATCTCATAATACATGGCCCCATTCATTCTTTCCTTTACACGGATCAGTCGTCCTGGTCCCTTTGCAGAAAAACAGCCCCAAAGCATGATGTTTCCACCCCCATGCTTCACAGTAGGTATGGTGTTCTTTGGATGCAACTCAGCATTCTTTCTCCTCCAAACACGACAAGTTGAGTTTTTACCAAAAAGTTCTATTTTGGTTTCATCTGACCATATGACATTCTCCCAATCCTCTTCTGGATCATCCAAATGCTCTCTAGCAAACTTCAGACGGGCCTGGACATGTACTGGCTTAAGCAGGGGGACACGTCTGGCACTGCAGGATTTGAGTCCCTGGTGGCGTAGTGTGTTACTGATGGTAGCCTTTGTTACTTTGGTCCCAGCTCTCTGCAGGTCATTCACTAGGTCCCCCCGTGTGGTTCTGGGATTTTTGCTCACCGTTCTTGTGATCATTTTGACCCCACGGGGTGAGATCTTGCGTGGAGCCCCAGATCGAGGGAGATTATCAGTGGTCTTGTATGTCTTCCATTTTCTAATAATTGCTCCCACAGTTGATTTCTTCACACCAAGCTGCTTACCTATTGCAGATTCAGTCTTCCCAGCCTGGTGCAGATCTACAATTTTGTTTCTGGTGTCCTTTGACAGCTCTTTGGTCTTGGCCATAGTGGAGTTTGGAGTGTGACTGTTTGAGGTTGTGGACAGGTGTCTTTTATACTGATAACGAGTTCAAACAGGTGCCATTAATACAGGTAACGAGTGGAGGACAGAGGAGCCTCTTAAAGAAGTTACAGATCTGTGAGAGCCAGAAATCTTGCTTGTTTGTAGGTGACCAAATACTTATTTTACTGAGGAATTTACCAATTAATTAATTAAAAATCCTACAATGTGATTTCCTGGATTCTTTCCCCCCATTCTGTCTCTCATAGTTGAAGTGTACCTATGATGAAAATTGCAGGCCTCTCTCATCTTTTTAAAGGTGGAGTACGAGATTTTGGAATAACGGTTCCCGCAAGCCATATTTTGAAAAGAAACACGCCTGCCCTCGCCATGCTCCCACCCCCCGCGTCTCCACCCCTCCTCCCCCTTATAAAGCCTGAGAAAGTCAGGCTTTATAATGGGGGTCTATTGCGTTACACACCAGTGGAGCTCGTTAAGTTAGAGTGTAGAGAGCTTGGAAAAATAGCTCAAACTTTCTCATTTAAACTGTGTTTTCAGCCCCAATTTTCACTCCACACACACAATTTTCTCAAAAGTAGTAGCTACACTTGTCCTGATTCACACACTGTGTCTACCTACACGATAGGACTTGCGGTTTTTGAATGAGAAGCCTGAAAGTGAGGAGAGGGCAGGCACGCAGCCCCATAGACTGCCATTATAAACTTGGCAGAAAAGTCACTCGTTTTTAACTCGCTCTAGTGACCTCATTTTTTACACAATAGACAAAAAAATTACATCAGTGTGTTCAGGAGAGCCTTGTGGTGCTCAATGTGAAATAATTTTGTGAATATCTCCTTCCGTTTTCATGTAAATCCCTGTTGTTCGGAGGGAGCGCACTGAGAAAATCCTGCGCTTTCTGTGCGACACTCTGCTCGCAGCGCGCGGGTTGGGGGAGGGGCTGCTCGCTCTCTCACACATACACACACACAGAAGGGACGGGCTGCTCGCGGGCTTCAGTCTGATTGACGTGTCAGTATCCAATCATTTTGAGGTGGTACCTCGATAGGATTTGATGGCGTTTTTCCTTTATTTTACACTGTAGACTGGATTGAAATATTTCGTTTTTGGGTCAAACCTCCTATTGTACTGCTTGCAACATGGGTGTGAGGAGCTTTTCAAGCAATATGGTAAAAAATACTCCTGAAAAAAATCTCGTACTCCACCTTTAAGTGGGAGAACTTTCACAATTGGTGGCTGACTAAATACTTTTTTGCCCCACTGTATGTTTAATTTGCCATGCAAACGTCAGGTAATAAAACATGAGTATAAGTGAAGAATGCATTTTATTACACTGTAAAAAATCCCAACTAAATAGCTCAACAGTTTGAGCACTGAAACACACCTGGACTCCGAGCTGCTGTCCTGCTCCTACTCCTGCTGAGTGGTGTGTCGGGATGTCCTTGTCCTTATCACTGAGCATGGCACAATCGCCTGACAGCGATGATGGGATTGCAGTGTCCTCACTTCTGGATGTCGTGAGCTGAAACATACATGAAAATCAGCAGACATAATATTAATTACATAAGCATATAGATACTGAAATGAATGCTTAAAGCATGTGTATTTACCTGTGAAAATACCTCTGGCAGGGTGCTGTGCCTTCTGCCGGCTTGAAGGCATACTCCTCCCTGTCCGTGCAGGGCTCGCCGGTGCTGCTGCCATCATCATCAAATTCTTCCTCCTTCTCCCCCTCTGCTGTTTCAGGCTGGGTTACTTCACTTTTGCTTGCTTCTTCTTGGGTCCCATTTTCTAAACTTTAAACTGAAAATTTTTTATTTTTCCCACAAAATATCCAGTGTTCTTCAGCCGAAAGAGAGATGCAGAATGCTGCAGATATGCTGGTTTTATACCCACTCCTGGTTTGCATATCACACGCAAGTTATGAGTGATTGTAACGTGCTAATCACATGCGTCACACATGCTTCACAAGTGTGGCCCAAACCCGTAACGCAGGAAACTGGTAAAATGCAAGTCTCTCACACACCACACTCACTAAACACACACTGATCACGTACGTCAGATATACGCTTTCCACAGGCGAACGGCGCAATTTTTCCCATGCCTCGAGGAAGTCAGGTGTGCAACCTGTACTTGACAAGTACTTTGCCCATACTCCTCCCCCAGACATTCCCCCGTCTTCATCGCGACCCTCCGGCATGGTTGCGAGCTACCAAACCCTGCAACCTGTGTGTGTCCAAAACACTTAGGGCGGGTTGTGAATGAGGCTTAAGTATCTACATGACCAAATTGAGTTACATAGAGAAATTTGTGAGAGTTCAAAGTCACCAACTGTGAATAAGCCCTTAGTGTTAATTTATTCAGCACCATACACACACAAGCTATCGAACCTGTGCAATAAAAAAAAAAATCACATCATACAAAAATCACAAATGCTTGAATAATTTGTTTAGTTTTTCATATGTAGCTGTCACCACCTGGCTGTTGTTATTCTAGATAGCCAATGTAACTTAGCCAGGCAACTTACCCAAGAAAAACTGCTCTTTACAGGGAGCAGAAGATTTGCTCATAGCCTGTTTATTGGCATTTTCTCACTTGATTGCTGCTAAAATTCTTTGGTGATCAGGTTCTTTTGGAATGGAATAAAATTGAATATCTTTGTCCCATCCCAAAGTGCAGAACATTGAAGGTATTGATGTTAGTTAGTAACTCCAGAGTCTTTCGGTAATAAATATGGCAGAGTGATCATATAGTTTGCTTACAATAGCATCACTTTTTTGTGAAGTTGTTTTAAAAAATAATAATGTTATGAAATCAGATGACTGCTGTCTGTTTAAAAAAATGATTCACCTTTATGTAAAAATTTAAGATTACACCTTTTATATATTTTGTATAGAAAATATTTTGATAGCTTTGAAAAGGAAGAAATTATTGTATGAATTTGGCACAATAGTTTGTGTGCGTGCGCGCGCGCACACACACACACACACACACACACATATATATAAACTAATTAACAAAAAGCCGGTTTCTGATAGCAAATTTTCCATCCCACGCGGAGATCATCTTCAGGCACTGTATTTAAACGTACAAACGTCAGTGTGTACTGCCGTTTGTACGTTTAAATGCAGTGCCCGAAGAAGATTCCTGTGTGGGATGGAAAATTTGCGATCGGAAACCGACACACACACACACACACACACACACACACACACACACACACACACACACACACGTACACGTGTGTATGTGTATATACACACACATGTATAGATCTGTGTGTGTGTATACACACAACCCCGATTCCAAAAAAGTTGGGACAAAGTACAAATTGTAAATAAAAACGGAATGCAATGATGTGGAAGTTTCAGAATTCCATATTTTATTCAGAATAAAACATAGATAACATATTAAATGTTTAAACTGAGAAAATGTATTATTTAAAGAGAAAAATTAGGTGATTTTAAATTTCATGACAATAACACATCTCAAAAAAGTTGGACAAGGCCATGTTTACCACTGTGAGACATTCCCTTTTCTCCTTACAACAGTCTGTAAACATCTGGGGACTGAGGAGACAAGTTGCTCAAGTTTAGGGATAGGAATGTTAACCCATTCTTGTCTAATGTAGGATTCTAGTTGCCCAACTGTCTTAGGTCTTTTTTGTCATATCTTCCGTTTTGTGATGCGCCAAATGTTTTCTATGGGTGAAAGATCTGGACTGCAGGCTGGCCAGTTCAGTACCTGGACCCTTCTTCTATGCAGCCATGATGCTGTAATTGATGCAGTATGTGGTTTGGCATCGTCATGTTGGAAAATGCAAGGTCTTCCCTGAAAGAGACATCGTCTGGATGGGAGCATATGTTGCTCTAGAACCTGGATATACCTTTCAGCATTGATGGTGTCTTTCTAGATGTGTAAGCTGCCCATGCCACACGCACTAATGCAACCCCATACCATCAGAGATGCAGGCTTCTGAACTGAGCACTGACAACAACTTGGGTCATCCTTCTCCTCTTTAGTCCGAATGACATGGCGTCCCTGATTTCCATAAAGAACTTCACATTTTGATTCGTCTGACCACAGAACAGTTTTCCACTTTGCCACAGTCCATTTTAAATGAGCCTTGGCCCAGAGAAGATGTCTGCGCTTGTGGATCATGTTTAGATACGGCTTCTTCTTTGAGCTATAGAGTTTTAGCTGGCACCGGTGGATGGCACGGTGAATTGTGTTCACAGATAATGCTCTCTGGAAATATTCCTGAGCCCATTTTGTGATTTCCAATACAGAAGCATGCCTGTATGTGGTGCAGTGCCATCTAAGGGCCCGAAGATCACGGGCACCCAGTATGGTTTTCTGGCCTTGACCCTTACTCACAGAGATTCTTCCAGATTCTCTGAATCTTTTGATGATATTATGCACTGCAGATGATCATATATTCAAACTCTTTGCAATTTTACACTGTCAAACTCCTTTCTGATATTGCTCCACTATTTGTCGGCGCAGAATTAGGGGGATTGGTGTGTAGGGACAGCCACAGTCCCCGTCTAGAACTACAAATCCCATCAACTAACTTCCACGATGACCTACGTCACGGCATCTATGATCACCTACGTCACGTCACGTCACCGACTCTATAAGTGACCCGGTCACCCCTAACTCGCGCGCTCTCTCTCTGTGGATCTTCGCATCATACAGACATATAGAGATACCCCGTTCAGCAGATCATCCGAAATCACGACGTCTGCCTTGCAAGAAAGAAGACTCAGTGCGCTTTTGTATATACCACTGGCCACGGTAAAGAGTACCTAAGTGCGTCGTCTCACTCAATTGAGTTACAACCGGTTTGTTTATTATAAGTAACGTTACGACTGCAGCCCAAGCAGTTAATTAAAAGTTAGAAGCGATCGGATTCCTTCTGACTTAATCGCTGTGCACATTATTGGTCAGAGACTTTTCCTCACGAATGACGAAGCTTCGGATCAAGGAATTCTCTGCGCCTTCACAGAAGCGACCCATGAGTTTTCTGTGAACCTCCGCGAGCACCCGAAACTCCGTGAAACTTCGGGACATCTCTGCAATCCTGCATAGGAGCAAGATACTGGAAGTAAGGCTGGCATTTGGGCAAACTAGTCTTAGGAATTAACTTTATGACGTAGTGTGAATTTAAACTCAGAAACTGTTTTAATTGTGCATACTGTAGACACTTAGAGTGTCGAGTTGATCATTGTGGTTCCACATTGTTCTCTCCGTTGTTTTAATAGATAGGTTGTTGCATGCTCTTCTCTATCTTCTTTAACACCCCTTAATTTCATTATTACACACACTTTGACCTCATCAAGATTTCAGTGGATTTGGTAATGTTATAAGGTCGTGGAATTAGCAACCACAACGAATTCCTTTGTCTCAAGAAAACCACGAGGTGATTTTCCCTTCCCCCCAACACCTTAGATAACATTCCAATCTCTGATTTATTTACCTCGTGCACCTCCCGCGTGCATACTCAAATTCTTTCTCTCCTCCTCTCTGCCTCTCACTTCTCCGCTCTCACACTGCGCAGCCGCGCACGGGACATGCCCTAAGAGCTCAGTCGCTCGCTTAGTAGCAAGGAGACATCATCTCTGTCCCTTTCGCACACGCACACATGCACACACGCTCATCGAGTACTACCTCACTGTTTGTGCCTTGTCTATATATTGCTGCTGACCATATTGAATGTATTCAACTGCTATTACCCATTTAGTATCGTTGTTATAATAAATTCAATTATGCTGTTAAACTGTGTCTGTCTGTTTTTGCTACTGTATCCTTGAAGTCACACAATCTCAAAGAACTCCAAATTGCCTTCACCCAAGTGTATATGAATGCTATTGGCTGTAGTGTCTATGTAATCCAGTAAGTAATACATTATTGCTGCATCAGTAGTGATCATAATAATTTGGAATATACCATAATTTAGCTGTTTGGTAATTTATTATTAAACACCAAAATTAATGGCATTATTAATGAGACTGATTTAATGAGACTGATCACTTAAGACCAATTGCACCGACATATTTATTGGTGCCCCGTGTGAGGCGATTGGTTTGTTGACTTCTTGAATATTGTTGCAACAACAGATAAATTATCAGTTTGATTAAGCAACTGCCAAGGTATATCCCCAGGTGTGTTAAACGGTTAACAGTAGTGTGATAACCATATCACAAAATACTAATAACCTATTAGGATAAGAGATAGCATTTCCAAAGAAAAACAAACTTTATTAATTGATTAATTACGTAGTAATATTAATAATTAATTAATAAATTAACTTATTGATTAATTAATTACCTAATATCCAACCTAAGTAAAATGGCATCCCCTCGTGTCTCAGAGGCTGAAGACAACACTCAAGACGTGTCTCTCTTTGATGTCATCGCAGACCTCATTCACTGCTCTGCCTCCGAAAAAGCAAACATTAGGAACATGAGTAACGGTGAATGCCAAAATAACATGGATAACTCAATAAAACATATGAGAGATCCAAAAAGAACAACTATTAGCGTCCAAGAGGCACTAGGTAGCCTATTTCTGTTACACTTCCAAGATACTGATTTAGAAATCAGATACCTCCACGGAGAGGTTGACAGGCTGACCACCAGCAACGCCGAGCTGGCAGCCGATAACAATGATTTATATAGGGAGCGTGAGCTCTTGAAAAACTCCCTTGATGATTGCGCCAAAAGGCTAGAGAAAGCCAAAAAGGCTGCCAAGGAGCAGACCCCCCAAGAAGGGTGCGAGGAGCGTGAAAGACCCCCAGCAATGCGCCGAAGCTCAGAGCAGGAAGAGGCGTCCGAGCCGGACACCGTGGATTACCTGGTCGAGGACCAGATATCCCGCCAAACTCCATCAACTCGCTACACAACTCCTTCGTCGTTTAGCCAGGGTGGAGCCATACTACGCTCATCCCGAGCCCAGGCCCATAGCACACCCAGGTCAGTGCGCTACAGTATCCCTGATCCATCTTCGGATGAATCAGACTACGAATCTAGTGCGAAATGGGAGCAATACCAGAGTAGCTCAGATAGTGAGTACTCAGGAGAGCCAAGAAGGCCACACAAGGACATGCACCAAGCCCTTCGCCTACGGCAAATTGACCTACTTGCCAGAGATGTTCAGCAATTCGATCCTGACAATAAAAGAACAAATGTAAATGATTATTTGCAAGAAATTGACTGATGCCTGATGGACCTGCCAAAAGCCACAACGTGAGAGAAACTTGAACTGATCTGGAAGACCTCCAGTAGCAGCGTTCGTGCCTTTTTAGAGACGCTACCCCCAGATGTTCGCGATAGCTATTCGAAACTTGGCAATTACATGAGGGAAGAATATGCGCCATAAACGGATGAAACCTCCACGACATTGTGTGCAATACAAATTAAACAGAAATGGTCTGAGGTGCCTCGTGAATATTATAGACGGCTACGTACTGCCTATTTCCAGGGTAGTAGCGCACCAGGCTTGGAAGAAGATAGAGGCTTCAAATCCCTCTTCTTACATAACCTCCACCCAAGCGTGCGGACTCAAGTCACACTGACGTGTCGACAAGGTTTCTACTCGATGAGGGAAATTAGGCAACTAGCCTAAATGACCTGGGAGACCATTGTCAAAACCACAGACAGAAACGATGATGAACCCCGGGTCCTTAGTCTCCAGGGTGCAGACAGGCCCCCCGCTAGCCTTAGAAGGAGGTGAAGCTCCACCAGGGGGACCCACCTGGAGAAATCCCAGTCCGAACCGCCCCTTGCCGAGCCATCACCAGGGTGAGTGGAAGAATCGGCAAGGTAAGGCCAGGAGAGGTGGAGGGCAAGGCCACAGTGACCATGGCAATCGCTCATCATATGAAAAGGGTCATAAGGAACAAGGCGGTTGGCAGCAAGATCGTCATCCCCGCTCTGGCCAGAGACGGCAGGAGCGCTCCGACCGTAGCTCTACACATAGGGGTAGAGGTGACTGACACAGTGACTCAGACCAACCTGGTAAGTTCCGCTCAGAGCTGGATTCTTTGAAAGCCCAGTTGGCTGAGGTTAAAGGACTGTTACAGAAGAGGTCAGACCCCTCAACAGATAAAACAAAAGAGCCCAAGAAAGATGACAAAGGCCACCCGCTGGCATGACTAGGCCAGGAACCACGAGTATATCTCGTGAAATGGGGAGGAGATCCCTGTGAAACAGCAGGCGATGGTCAGGATGTAGGGCCCCCCCTGGTGGTGAAGGCGAACACACAAAACGCACCTCTGATGCAGTTCTTAGGCGATCTAGTTAGAAGGGGCAATGCTAAGCGCATTTACACCCCCGTGGTGGTCGAGGGTACAATCACCCTCCAAGCCCTTCTAGATACTGGATCGGAGATCACGCTCATATGCGCTAAAGTCTTCGCCACCATCTCTCAGACACAGCTCTCACAAGGTGACCCAATCCCAACCAAGCCCTGCAGCATAAACTTGGTCAGCTTCACACAAAACAAAGCCCCAGTAACACACATGGCATGGTTGGAACTCACGTTCCAAGGCATGTCAATCATACATCCCACTTACATCTGCTCTGTGGGTACGGAAAAACTACTGATTGGCCAAGACCTACTCGACAGGTTGGCGCCACTCATTGATTGTCGTCGCAGTCAATTGTGGGCCCAAATCACGACCCCACAGCCGTTGGATCCCACAAAACATGCACAAGCCCGTTGCAATGAGATGAGTGCATACACCGATCAACCGAGCACCACGGGAGACCAAATTTCCGATGAACTTCAGTTCATGTCTTTGTACACCGAGTCTGGCGTCAAAACACCCGACATCACGAGTCCCCCTAGTGGCCACAATTCTTTGGAAAACCACACCTCTTTCCTTTGTTCCTTGAGTAACTCAACCTCAGCTATGTACTGCCCTATCCTATCAGGTGAAGTGCGAGTCAATGGGACCACGGTCCTCAATGCAGCCATGACGCTTTGGTCTGAGAAGTCAGCCATCAGCCAGACTTTGTTTGACATGCTGTGTCAAAGCCATTCCTGCCCCGTATTCATGCAGAAAAGCCACCAACTTCTCTCTGCCGAACAACCCCAAACCTCTGTTAAGGCTGTTGGTGTCTGTGCCGTGACCATGACAATCGGAACAAGAGAGTTCCTCCATTTCCTGAGCGTGGTCCCTCAACTCTCCAATTCACTCTTCATTGGGGCAGACATTCTGGTCAGGCGAGGAGCCCAGATAGACATGGTAAACCAGGTAATCTGGACTCAAGCCAACGTCAAAAACCACCCACTCCTCGCTGACCCCGAACGCATGCGCTCTGGACAAACCATCCCTCAGGCATGCCAGGTAGCTAGTGAGTTTGACATTGTTATTCCTGCTAGGACGGCCGGTTTTTCCCTTAAGTTGGTCATTCCGAGAGGTCAAGAGCTTCCAACTTCAGAGGCTTTCTTCCAACCTCTGCCTCTAGTTCTGGAACTTAACCTAACAGTTTGTGGCACTCCTCTGCTTGAACTGAACCATCGTTCATCTTACATTCTGGTGCAAAACTTGACCAACACTCCTCTCACCGTGCCTGCTCGCCGCCCCCTAGGTCTGCTGATAGACAGATCATTCCATGACTTTGAACTAACAATTCCAGTCATAGGCGAACTGCCTCTTTCTTTGGTTGGACTAGAAGACAGTAGAAACACTTTCTTCACTGTCCCCAATAACATGATTCGTATCAAGCCACACGACATGCTGCGCGATGACCAAGTCTTCATGGCCAAAGCTGACACAGCAGAGGACATGATGGTATATGCCCTCTCCTCTCAGCCGGGTGAAAACACCCCTGCGTCAGATGCTGTAGATTCTCCATTAGGCGAACCATACCCAGGTTTCGAACTGGAGGTCCAACAACAGCTTACTAAGGCTGATAGTCTAACCTTGTACGCCCAGAACCATAAAATGGCATTGGGCCAAGGCTTAGCCGACTGCCAGCATTGCAATTGCGAGCAGGAGGCAGGAGAGAATCCTGCCCTCATAACTACACCTTCTCTTCCGTCAGACCACCACTATTATGATAACTCTTGTAAAGACCTTCCCATGGTCTACGTAGATGGTTGTTCCTTCCATCATGAGAATGAACTGCGAGCTGGTGTTGGTATTGTTTGGACAACAGGCCCTCTGAAAGGACAATACCAGTACCAAATCGGACCCAGGACAAGCCAATACGCAGAGATAGCAGCAGTGCCCATCGCTTTACAACAAGCTAGCAAAGTGAGCATTGAGCAGCTAGTCATCTGCTCTGACTCCAATTATGCCCGTCACAGCTTCATTTCTCATTCCCCCACATGGAAAATGAATGACATGAAAAATGCTAGAGGAAAAGTAGTCAAACACTCTGAACTTTTCCTGGCATGTGACAAACTGGTGGCAGGCCAGGGAATGACCATGTACTGGAAGAAGGTGAAAGGGCACTCCCAAGTCCTTGGACCTGATAAGGTTGGTAACGATGAGGCTGACCGCCTCGCCAAGGCAGGAGCTGTGGATGGCCCCCCTTGGGAGTTCCAAGAGGGATGGCTCCCTGAGAAACCGTGTCATGTCGTGAATGCCATTACCCACCGACAGGCTAGAGAAGGGTGCGAAGACCCTAAACCCCAGTCGCTGACCGTCCATTTAGGTAGACAACCAGGCGACGCAGATCTGGTAACTATGCAGGATAGGGACCCAACTATCAGCCAGATTCGCAACTTTGTCACATACCCAAGGGCATCCCCTATATCAGAAGTGGCGCTACAACAATCAAAGGACCTAAAACACCTCCATAACCTCCAGCACTGCCTGAAGCTTGAGAAAGGGCTCCTGGTGTATGTGCCTCGTGGCCAAGGACCACCCCGCGGGGTTGTTCCTATGGACCATAGGGGAGTTATGCTGCAGTATGCTCATGACCGTCCATGTGGAGGCCATAGAAGCGCTAGGGCCACCTACAAGACCCTTCAGCCGATAGTCTATTGGCCTTTCATGATCAAAGACATAACCAAGTATGTCAAAGGATGCCTGGTCTGTTGTCAATTTCGCCATCCAAACCGCTAAATAGAGCTCCACTACAAAGTCTAGGAATTACTTTCCCCTGGTCCAACCTCCAAACGGACTGGATCGGTCCGGTCCCAAAATCTTCCTGGGGTAACAAATACTTCCTTACCATCATATGCGCTTTCACAAAATGGATAGAATGTCTAGCAGCTCCCAACGATACCGCAGAGACCACTGCTCTCCTTCTCATGAACCATGTGTTCAACTGCTGGGGCCTCCCTCTATCCATCGACTCAGACAAAGGCACCCATTTCACTGCTGGTGTAATGGCTGCGCTGTGGAACATGTTAGGCGTTGAGGCGAAATTCCATATCGCGTACCACCCTCAATCCTCTGGTCAGGTTGAACGAGCCAATCAAACCATTGTGAGCATGCTGCAGAAGTATGTCGCCCATCATGGTAAAGATTGGGATGTGAAACTTCCCTTGGTGCTAATGGCCATTAGGTCCACCCCTCATCGCACCACTGGAGTCACACCCTTTGAGATGATGACTGGGCGGGAGATGGTTCTCCCACTGCATCTCCTGTACAGACCAGAGGACATGAGCGTCACAACTGCATACACCGCACATCAATATGTTGCCGACCTACAACACCACCTACAGTCAACCTTTGCATGGGCCCAAAAGAATCTCGAAACAAGCGTAAAAGGACAAAAGGCCTACTACGACCGAAAAGCCTCCCATCACGAATATCAAACAGGCGACAAAGCCCAATACTTCAACTTTACCAAGCCGGTAGGAGTCTCAAAGAAGTTCCGACCACACTGGTCGGGACCTTTCGAGATCGTGGGAAAACTGTCCCCCGTCACGTATCGCATTAGGACATCCAGGCCTAATCAAATGCCCTCATATCGATGGGTCCATAGCAGTCAAATCAAGCCTTTTGAACAGTCCTCACTCCAAAAAGGGGGTGGACGATAGTTAGGCCCATCCTGTCCACCTAGCTTGTACGCCTCACTCACCCATAAGTATACACTAACATTCCCAGTCACATTTACCAGCCCAATAAAGTAATAACCCTTCTGTATGTTACAGAATGGACTCCCTCGGGATCCTGTGCATCCTCCTCGCCCTACAACTGAGTCAGTCTGAGTGCGGTAAAAAGAGAAGTTAGCATTCTGAAAGAGGAAATGCCAGAGATCCGAGAGAAACTGCTTTCTGAACAGGAGGAGCTGCAGGGCTTAGGCAAAACCCTGCAGGG
This sequence comes from Neoarius graeffei, assembly GCF_027579695.1. Taxonomy (NCBI): domain Eukaryota; kingdom Metazoa; phylum Chordata; class Actinopteri; order Siluriformes; family Ariidae; genus Neoarius; species Neoarius graeffei. Next base: position 35,638,501 of record NC_083580.1, read on the forward strand.
AACTATACTAACCGTTAACATGCATTCTGCTCTAATCAATAACACTGTGCATGCCGTAGACAAGTGGGCCGAAATAATCAAGAACGAGATCAAATATGTCCGGGTAGTAAGGGATTTGATGCAAGACCTGCTTAGGGAAATTGGCAGCTCAATCAGTACCCTGAGTAGTGGTAAAATCCCACCGTATCTGATACCCCTTAGCATGGTAGATAAAATACTAAAATTCGCTACTACTACTAATGTGTATTCATCGCAAATACACCTGGCCTATAGTCTTGGCAGTGCTATCCCCATTTTTGTGAATCCACAAGACTTAGAGATAGGATTCATGCTGAACCTACGCATCATTGAGAAAAACAACATATATAGACTCAAGTCTGTCCTCAACATGGGTTTCTGGAAAAACAATGTCCGTATACGCATACAGACACCACCCATGGTAGCATTCCATGATGACAGCCCCTCTGTCTACTTTATTCCCAACCTAGAGATGTGCAGCTCCACTAAAGACATCCACTGGGTCTGCCCAAGCAACCCATTCATTAGAGACACTACAGATCGCCTGTGTGGTTTGAGGGCAAAAGCGCCCGAACAAAAGTGTGTAGGTCAAATGTCCACAAAGGACGAGGATATGGAAACTAGAGTAGAAAGAGCTGGTAATCGGTGGGTTGTTAACACTCCAAAAACTGAAGTCATATGATCAGCACGACACAGCCACCAGAATGAAAATCCCAAACCAAACGGTGTTCCTTAGTGTACCACAGGGAGCCACCATTCACGTAGGTGATATCACCCTACACCATCTTAGTACTGACAGGTACGATTCTGAGATTGAAATGATAGACGCATTTCAAGGATATGATCTTGAGATCAATGACACCCTCCAACAGCAACTACTGGTTGAAGGGACCAAAACGGTGAAATTTAGTTTAGGCCAGACTGGAATTTCGACTATGGTCTCCCGCTACCAGGTCAGAGTCTCATCTGATCTAGGATCTACTATAAGTCTGATTGCTTTGGGACTTCTCCTCAGTGGCTGGGTCTTAACTGCTGGCATCACATACATGCTACACAAATACACTACACTTGGCGTGAACACTACTTGGTGTGAACCAGCTTGGCGTGAACACTACATGCCAAGCTGGATAAGATAGTCTGCGTCCCTGACAGCTTTAGCCGCAGTAGCGCACGCTTTCTGGCCAGACCACCCGCTGCTATTACCTTTCCAGAAGATTAGGCTGACTAACCCAAGCACTAATACTACTTTTCTTTCCTTCATTCCTTCTCTTCTCTTGTTTTTATGCATAGGAAATAAAGTAACTATGTAGTGTTTAATGTTTTTTTTTAGATGTGATTTTGACCAAGTTAGATAGTGATTATATGCCCAAATGCTTATAGCCTAATATTGGCCCAAATGCCTATGCCTCCAACTGTCTTACTAGGACTCATGAGTTTACACAGGTTTCACAGGACACCATGGACTGTACAGAGGATGCTACCTCAAGGACTATGGACATGTGGACTGTACTGTACTGTGCTCTCAGTGCTACGACTCAGTCATACCCCTGAGACCAAAAGGGGGAATGGAGGGACAGCCACAGTCCCCGTCTAGAACTACAAATCCCATCAACTAACTTCCGCGATGACCTACGTCACGGCATCCATGATCACCTACATCACGTCACCGACTCTATAAGTGACCCAGTCACCCCCAGCTCGCTGTCTCTGTGGATCTTCACATCATACAGACATATAGAGATACCCCGTTCAGCAGACCATCCGAAATCACGACGTCTGCCTTGCAAGAAAGAAGACTCAGTGCGCTTTCGTATATACCACTGGCCACGGTAAAGAGTACCTAAGTGCGTCGTCTCACTCAATTGAGTTACAACCGGTTTATTTGTTTATTATAAGTAACGTTACGACTGCAGCCCAAGCAGTTAATTAAAAGTTAGAAGTGATCGGATTCCTTCTGACTTAATCGCTGTGCACATTATTGGTCAGAGACTTTTCCTCACGAATGATGAAGCTTCGGATCAAGGAATTCTCTGCGCCTTCACAGAAGTGACCCACGAGTTTTCTGTGAACCTCCGCGAGCACCTGAAACTTCGGGACATCTCTGCAATCCTGCATAGGAGCAACATACTGGAAGTAAGGCTGGCATTTGAGCAAACTAGTCTTAGGAATTAGCTTTATGAAGTAGTGTGAATTTAAACTCAGAAACCGTTGTAATTGTGCATACTGTAGACACTGAGAGTGTCAAGTTGATCATTGTGGTTCCACATTGTTCTCTCCGTTGTTTTAATAGATAGATTGTTGCATGCTCTTCTCTATCTTCTTTAACACCCCTTAATTTCATTATTACACACACTTTGACCTCATCAAGATTTCAGTGGATTTGGTAATGTTATAAGGTCGTGGAATTAGCAACCATGACGAATTCCTTTACCCAAGTGTATATGAATGCTATTGGCTGTAGTGTCTATGTAATCCGGTAAGTAATACATTATTGCTGCATCAGTAGTGATCATAATAATTTGGAATATACCATAATTTAGCTGTTTGGTAATTTATTATTAAACAGCAAAATTAATATCATTATTAATGAGACTGATTTAATGAGACTGATCACTTCAGACCAATTGCACCGACAGGTCTCTCTTCCCATCTTGACTTCTGAGAGCCGCTGCCACTCCAAGATGCTCTTTTTAGATCCAGTCATGTTAATGACCTATTGCCAATTGACCTAATGAGTTGCAACTTGGTCCTCCAGCTGTTCCTTTTTTCCTGAGTTGTTCCTTGGTCCTCACTGTTGACATTTGACATGCTGTCCATGTTCTACTGTGAATACAATATCAGTTTTTGAGATTTGTAAATTATTGCATTCCGTTTTTATTTGATTTGTACCTTGTCCCAACTTTTTTGGAATCAGGGTTGTGTGTGTGTATATATATAATATAAAAGTCTGTGAACCCTTGAGAATTTTCTATATTTCTGCATAAGTATGACCTAAAAGATCATCAGATTCTCACACAAGTCTTAAAAGTAGATAAAGAGAACCCAGTTAAACAAATGAGACAAAAATATTATACTTGGTCATTTATTTATTGAGGAAAATGATCCAATATTACATATCCGTGAGTGGCAAAAGTATGTGAACCTCTAGGATTAGCGGTCAATTTGAAGGTGAAATTAGAGTCAGGTGTTTTCAATCAATGGGATGGCAATCAGATGTGAGTGGGCACCCTGTTTTATTTAAAGAACAGTGATCTATCAAAGTCTGATCTTCACAACATGTGTTTGTGGAAGTGTATCATGGCACGAACAAAGGAGATTTCTGAGGACCTCAGAAAAAGCGTTGTTGATGCTCATCAGGCTGGAAAAGGTTACAAAACCATCTCTCAAGAGTTTGGACTCCACCAATCCACAGTTAGACAGATTGTGTACAAATGGAGGAAATTCAAGACCATTGTTACCCTCCCCAGGAGTGGTCGACCAACAAAGATCACTCCAAGAGCAAGGTGTGTAATAGTCGGTGAGGTCACAAAGGACCCCAGGGTAACTTCTAAGCAACTGAAGGCCTCTCTCACATTGGCTAATCTTAATGTTCATGAGTCCACCATCAGAACACTGAACAACAATGGTGTGCATGGCAGGGTTGCAAGGAGAAAGCCACTGCTCTCCAAAAAGAACATTGCTGCTTGTCTGCAGTTTGCTAAAGATCACGTGGACAAGCCAGAAGACAAGCCAGAAGGATGGATAAGACCAAAATAGAACTTTTTGGCTTAAATGAGAAGCGTTATGTTTGGAGAAAGGAAAACACTGCATTCCAGCATAAGACCCTTGTCCCATGTGTGAAAAACGGTGGTGGTAGTATCATGGTTTGGGCCTGTTTTGCTGCATCTGGGCCAGGACGGCTTGCCATCATTGATGGAACAATGAATTCTGAATTCTACCAGTGAATTCTAAAGGAAAATGTCAGGACATCTGTCCATGAACTGAATCTCAAGAGAAGGTGGGTCACACAGCAAGACAATGACCCTAAGCACACAAGTTGTTCTACCAAATAATGGTTAAAGAAGAATAAAGTTAATGTTTTGGAATGGCCAAGTCAAAGTCCTGACCTTAATCCAATCAAAATGTTGTAGAAGGACCTGAAGCGAGCAGTTTATGTGAGGAAACCCACCACCATCCCAGAGTTGAAGCTGTTCTGTACGGAGGAATGGGCTAAAATTCCTCCAAGCTGGTGTGCATGACTGATCAACAGTTACCGGAAACGTTTAGCTGCGGTTATTGCTGCACAAGGGGGTCACACCAGATACTGAAAGCAAAGGTTCACATACTTTTGCCACTCACAGATATGTAATATTGGATCATTTTCCTCAATAAATAAATGATCAAGTATAATATTTTTGTCTCATTTGTTTAACTGGGTTCTCTTTATCTACTTTTAGGACTTGGGTGAAAATCTGATAATGTTTTAGTGTATTTATTTAGTGTAATTATTAGTGTATTTTAATGTTTTAATGTATTTATGCAGAAATACAGAAAATTCTAAAGGCTTCACAAACTTTCAAGCACCACTGTGTGTGTGTGTGTGTGTGTGTGTGTGTGTGTGTGTGTGTGTGTGTGTGTGTATACACACACACATACACATAATGTGTGTGTGTGTGTATGTATGTGTGTGTGTGTATATATATATATATATATATATATATATATATATAGATAGATAGTCAAGTTTATTTGTATAGCGCTTTTAACAATAAACATTGTCGCAAAGCAGCTTTACAGAATTTGAACGACTTAAAACATGAGCTAATTTTGTCCCTAATCTATTCCCAATGAGCAAGCCTGTGGCGACGGTGGCAAGGAAAAACTCCCTCATACGACATGAGGAAGAAACCTCGAGAGGAACCAGACTCAAAACGGAACCCATCCTCATTTGGGCAACAACAGACAGCATGACTATAACATTAACAGTTTTAACATGACAGTTTCGTTGATGATGTAACTCTTCATTGATGGAAACTTGAGTGCAAAACTGTTCATGACAACTGCAGTCCTAAAGTTAGCAAGTCAACTGTAGTCCTCAGCCATAAAAGCATTACTGTAAGAGTCCAGAGCGTCCTCCAGGTGTAACTTTCAACTGTCCTCATGGGGCCGTCCTCCACAGGAGCGATGCGATAAAACTCCAACCAGACACAGGGCACCAGGATGGATCAAGCAGGTCCAAGGGGCAGAAGAGGTCAGCATCTCAATCTCAGGACCAACATGTAACTCAGGGGGACAGATTTGGGGCGGGGAGGAAGGGAGGGAGAAAAAACACAGATTGTTAGGTATGCCCTAAAAATGACACAAGTATTAAGTCTGTGTGGTAGGCTCGCAGAGACGAGAGTCTTGACATCAGGCATAATACACAACAATGGTATGTTAATATGGCTTAAAAAAATATCATGACCTGCTCTGGCTGGATGCTTGATTGGGTGATGGGAGCACACTCATCAGCAATGATGGGATGCAGATGGGACCCTTAGGGCTGGCCAAGACAATTCAGTTATATTTCACCGGGTCTGGGACATGCGACAGAATGTCTGACGGCCGATTCCCTGCAGGCTACAATAGCCAGTCAAGGTCTCCGCCCTCTCCACCAAAATATTTCCTATTAACTTCATGTAATTCAGAGGGACAGATTTTTTTTGGGGGGGGAGAAAACACGGGTTGTTCGGTATGCCCAATGTCACCTGAATAAGTAGGAACAGTATACATATTGCACTGAGTACAAACAATATGCAGTGTGTGTGTATGTATATATATATATATATATATATATATATATATATATATATATATATATATATATATATATGTAGTAAATAAAAACAGAATGCAATAATTTAATTTACAAATCTCAAAAACTGATATTGTGTTCACAATAGAACATAGACAACATATCACATGTCAAAAGTGAGACATTTTGAAATTTCATGCCAAATATTGGCTCATTTGAAATTTCATGACAGCAACACATCTCAAAAAAAGTTGGGACGGGGCAATAAGAGGCTGGAAAAGTTAAAGGTACAAAAAAGGAACAGCTGGAGGGCCAAATTGCAACTCATTAGGTCAATTGGCAATAGGTCATTAACATGACTGGGTATAAAAAGAGCATCTTGGAATGGCAGCGGCTCTCAGAAGTAAAGATGGGAAGAGGATCACCAATCCCCCTAATTCTGCGCCGACAAATAGTGGAGCAATATCAGAAAGGAGTTTGACAGTGTAAACTTGCAGAGTTTGAACATATCATCTACAGTGCATAATTTCATCAAAATATTCAGAGAATCTGGAAGAATCTCTGTGCGTAAGGGTCAAGGCCAGAAAACCATACTGGGTGCCCGTGATCTTCGGGCCCTTAGACGGCACTGCATCACATGCAGGCATGCTTCTGTATTGGAAATCACAAAATGGGCTCAGGAATATTTCCAGAGAACATTATCTGTGAACACAATTCACCGTGCCATCCGCCGTTGCCAGCTAAAACTCTATAGTTCAAAGAAGAAGCCGTATCTAAACATGATCCAGAAGCGCAGACGTCTTCTCTGGGCCAAGGTTCATTTAAAATG